>NC_085090.1:1681910-1704410 GCF_963422355.1 Corticium candelabrum
AAAGGGAGAAGAAAACAACCAGAGTGGTTTCAAGAGAGCTATGACATCTTGATACCTTTAGTAGAAGCCAAGAACAGAGCACACCAGAGAGCGCTACAATCTAACACAACAGTAAACCAAATGGAATTCAGGAGACAGCAGAGACTTGTGAAGAGAGCAGTGGATAAGGCCAAAGAAGACTGGATATGTAGAGTTGCTAAAGAAGCCGAAGTTGCTGTGAAAGATGGTCATACAAGGTGGGACAGAATTAGGAGATTATAGGAGGCTCATGCAGGGAGAAGATTGATTAAACCTAGCATTGTTTGGAGAGAGGATAGAAGTTTGACAAAGGGTAATGTAGAGTTGTCTAGGAAGTGGAAGCAGCACTTCTTGAAGGTCCTGAATGTTACATCAGAATATAGGCAAGAAGTGATTGATTATATGTCATTGCTGCCACCTGTTATGGAATTGGATTACCCCCCAACTACCAAAGAACTATCAGAAGCCTTGAGTAATTTGAAGAACAGAAAGGCAGGGAGAAAGTCTGGTATTTTTCCAGAATTAATCCATTGTGGAGGTTGTGAGCTGGAAGATAGGATATTGACAATAATGGAACAGATGTGAAGAAGGAGGTGTGGTAGATGATTGGGAAAATGCTGTGATTATTCCTATTTTGAAGAAGGGTGATCTTAAACGATGTGATAATTGGTGTGGAATTAAGTTTGTTGGATGTAGTAGGAAAGTAATGGCAAGAATAGTGAAAGAGAGGTTGGAGCAAAAAAAATTACTGATAGGATCTTACCAGAGTCGCAGTGTGGTTTTAGAAAAGGTTGTGGCTGTGTAGATATGATTTTTGTTGCTAGACAGCGTGTGGAGAAAAGTCGAGAGCATAATGACACAGTGTACATGTTATTTGTTGACCTGAAAAAGGCTTATGATTCTGTGGCAAGAAGAGCATTGTGGAAAATCATGGAGAAGTGTGGTGTTCCACCGAGGATGCTGAAAATTGTGAAGTCATTTCACAAGGGAATGCATGCTGAGATGAGGGTTGGTTCTCAAATAACAGAGAATTTTGAGGTACAGAATGGACTCAGGCAGGCACCTATGTTGTTCAACATCTATATCAGCACTGTAGTATAGGTATGAAGAAGTGGGAGTGAATGTACTGTATAAGCATGGTAGAAAACTGGTTGGTGACAGGTCTGTTAAATCTAGACTGAAGGAAGCGAAAGTGACTGAGGCACAGTTTGCAGATGATGCAGCACTATAGACTGGTTGCACTCACTGAGCTAAACTGACCACCCCGACGTGTGGAGGACAGCTGGGACGTTTTCAATAAGTTAGAGGCCTGTTCTTCTTGGTTATCGCGGCAGATTGTTAGATTCCGACAGCTGACGTCGCTACAATGCTAAATTGCAGTACGCTGATGGTCGAGACCTTTACAAAATTTCCTCAGCAAGTTGTCCGAAGACGTCGACTTGTGGCCGCGGCGACAACCTGCAGCCACGCCAGATGGAATTTATTCTCTGAAGCAAACTGCTTTGAAATCTGAATGTTGTAGATTGCTGCCAGTTCCTCCTGAAGACAGTCCAATGGCTTCTTTAACCTGTCAACATCTTCATACGAGAAGTAAAGGAGGTCTGCATGCATCCAATGCACTATACATTGTCATCAGTTTCAATGTCGTCTGTAATTTCGCTTGCGCGCACACACACTGCAATTAAGAGGAGAAACATCTTCTAATGCAGTCTCTTTGCATTCCTATGCTCTACTCATTCATATACCGTTCTGTCGTCAATGAATGCCTTGACGAATATTGCAGTTTTTGGCTAGGAACCAATCCGGATTTGTTTCGTCTTCTGTTCAGACGATTTTACGCTTAGGAAGTGATCGGAACAGATGCGTGTGTACTTCAAACTGATCAGTTTTAGGTCTTTGCTGTTGATAGCAGTGATCCTTGCCCCTTGTCGCCGTTCCGTCAGCTTTTGAAATTCCTCGCCTTTGACCGTCACAATTGCTGGCAAACAAAAAGAAACTAATGTCTCTGTGACGATCGGCACGGTTGCCGCAACCCACAACAGCACAGAAGTTTTCATTGCAATATTAAAGTCCTGAATGTCCTCCAGCATGTGTGCACGTGGTAGGTTCACGCCTACTGCAACCGGTCTATAGCAACATCTAAAGTTGCATTTGAGTCAGCAGCAGCGGGATATGAGGAAGTGGCAAGCGACTTTGGATTGCAGTTGAGTGTGGAGAAGACAAAAGGAATGGCTGTTGGTCAAGAGGTTGATGTGACACCAGTGCAAGTGAAGGGGGGCAGTCTGGATATTGTAGATCACTTCTTGTACCTTAGTTCTAACATCTCCAGTGATGGAGAAATCATGGCAAAATAGACTGTAGGATTGCTAAAGCATCTCAAACCTTAGGATGCTTGCGGAGACCCATATTCCAAAATAGGAACCTTTCTGTAGCAACAGGGACAAGTCTTTGAGCAGTAGTATTGTCAGTCCTGGTACATGGAGCAGAGACCTGGACACTGAAGGCTCCACAAGTAAAACGCTTGAATATATTCCATAATCGTTGTGTGAGAACTGTCTTAGGCATAACAAGATACCAGCAGTGGAAGGAGAGAATATCAACCAGGCGTTTAGCATCAACATTTGGCATGCGGGAAACCATATCTGATCTCATTATGAACAGCAGCTCAAATGGATCAGACATGTGGGTCGTATGGATGAAGAGAGACTGCCAAAGAGAATGCTATTTGGAGAGTTAAGGAAAAAGAGACCATGTCATGGAATGAAAAGGTGGAGAGACGTTGCTAAATTGAATATGGAAGCTATTGGTGTGGGAGATAGGTGGTATGAGTTGTGCCAAGACAGGGGAGACTGGTTCAAGCTTTGTTGTGAAGGTATGGAGAGAGTGTCAGAGACCAGGCAGAGAAATGGATATCCAGCCAATAACCAGTCTCAACCAAGTAGTTTTCAATGTACTTGTGGGAGAAGCTTTCGTAGACAAGGAGACCTAATTTGACATGAACAATTTTGTGGTTGTTAATTTTTCACTGTTTTTATTGCTGTTGATTCTGGGTACACACTCAGAACACCACTATCATGTTGCTTCGCAACAAGGGCGGCTTCAAGGGTCAAGGTGTGTGTGTGTGTGTGTGTGTGTGTGTGTGTGTGTGTGTGTGTGTGTGTGTGTGTGTGTGTGTGTGTGTGTGTGTGTGTGTGTGTGTGTGTGTGTGTGTGTGTGTGTGTGTGTGTGTGTGTGTGTGTGTGTGTGTGTGTGTGTGTGTGTGTGTGTGTGTGTGTGTGTGTGTGTGTGTGTGTGTGTGTGTGTGTGTGTGTGTGTGTGTGTGTGTGTGTGTGTGTGTGTGTGTGTGTGTGTGTGTGTGTGTGTGTGTGTGTGTGTGTGTGTGTGTGTGTGTGTGTGTGTGTGTGTGTGTGTGTGTGTGTGTGTGTGTGTGTGTGTGTGTGTGTGTGTGTGTGTGTGTGTGTGTGTGTGTGTGTGTGTGTGTGTGTGTGTGTGTGTGTGTGTGTGTGTGTGTGTGTGTGTGTGTGTGTGTGTGTGTGTGTGTGTGTGTGTGTGTGTGTGTGTGTGTGTGTGTGTGCGTGCGTGCGTGCGTGCGTGCGTGCGTGCGTGCGTGCGTGCGTGCGTGCGTGCGTGCGTGCGTGCGTGCGTGCGTGCGTGCGTGCGTGCGTGCGTGCGTGCGTGCGTGCGTGCGTGCGTGCGTGCGTGCGTGCGTGCGTGCGTGCGTGCGTGCGTGCGTGCGTGCGTGCGTGCGTGCGTGCGTGCGTGCGTGCGTGCGTGCGTGTGCGCGTGCGCGCGTGTGTGTGCGCGCGTGTGTGTGCGTGCGTGTGTGCGCGTGTGTGTGTGTGCGCGCGTGTGTGTGCGTGTGTGTGTGTGTGTGCGCGTGTGTGTGTGTGTGTGTTAAACGTGTGTTTGCGTGTGTGTTAAACGTGTGTTTGCATGTGTTTGCGTGTGTGTGTGTGTGTGTGTGTGTGTGTGCACGTGCCTGTGCGCGTGTGTGCGTGCATGTGTCTGTGCGCATGTGTGCATGTGCTTGTGCACATGTGTGCATGTGCTTGTGCATGTGTATGTGCTTGCTTGTATTATACATACACATGGCATGGCATGGTGTGACACTGTGTGTGTGGTGATATAGCTCAGTTGGTTAGAGAGTCATCTTATGGAGTGAGTGCATCCGGGACCCTACAGAGTTGCAAGTTCAAGTCAGTGATGGCGAGCTATGGCATAATTGCCTTGGGCAAGAAAATCACACACAGTTGCCTCTCTCAACTTAAGAGTATAATGAATACCTGGTCTTTGACTGGGGTGGCAAAGGCTCTTGACTGCGACAAAGTCTATCAGCCTCTGAGGTTCTGGTGGGACTTTGAGTGCCCACACCACAGTTGGCATTGGAGCTTGGGCTTCTGCGAGTACCTAGCCAGGCTCCAGGAGATTTAGCACGGCTCATAGCTCCTGCGTAGTGCACAGGAACCCAGTCATCTGACTTGGGGTGTTACCATCTAACGGCAGCTCCTTATCTATTTGCGTGTGTGACCTGTCTGTTTTGATGTTTGATTCAGAACAGTTCACTGCAAGCAGTTATGGTCAGATTGAGTGTAGCATATTAAGGGTTTTTATAGACTCTGGTAACTGAGGTGCTTTATTTTACATTTTCTTTCATAGCAATGAGCCTTTTGACGAAGCACGACCAAGTTGTTACGAGTTATAATGAATTCGGTTTCAAGTGTGCCACTTGTGACTGTTGTTTCATTTGGTCGCAAATTTTGTAACAGTGCTAAAGTAGTTTGTAATCATCAAAGTAACAAGACATATCACGTATAGGACTTAGATATTACCATGGTTACTAAACTAACCGAAACCCATATAATTGTAGTGAGTCAGGAAAATTTATTGGTTTGCATTGACTTTTTTTTTGCAGACGGTGTGTTTCTGTTGTTCATTTCTAATAAGAGCTGGCAATTACAAATGTGAAGTAGCCTGTTTTGACAAAATGCTCGGTTTGCAGTTTGTGATTGGTTGTTTGTCCATTGTTAGTGATTGCTGCATACCATAGTCCGGGAAACTTTGACGATCACATTTGGCAAATTTGTCCAAAATATCTATATTTAAAACTTTGGAAAATATTAATTTTGACGATATACAAATTCTGTTAATGTATGATGTCATCAGGTGTTTTCCTTTTTTTGCGCTGTTGGTCTGGCATTTTAAGGCAGGTATTGCACACTCATGTAGAAACGGATGTAGCCCAAGTAAGTGTGAATCCATGGATACTTACGAACTTCAAAGCTGTATTCGTAGTCATTATTTAGTGTTGTTTACTCTGACATATGGAGCTCCTCTATTAGTGAAGAGGTAGTTTGTAAGAGAGACATTGGCAGTGGCCATGATCAATACGCTGTGGCAATGATAAGTAGAAGACAAGTTGCAGTGTATGTCAAAAGGAGGGTATTTACAACGTGTTTGCTTTTGCTGCAATGAAATGGTAGCTATACTATTTTATTGACCATTTCCCAGTCTACGGTGTGACATATGCAAATACTGCTCTGTGATTGGATCATTTGACTGCGCTGGAGACATGGCACATTCCTGAGCATGACACACACACACACACACACACACACACACACACACACACACACACACACACACACACACACACACACACACACACACACACACACACACACTCACGCACATAAAGAGGAACGTAGTCGTGCAGATCAGAAGTGCTTCAATGTCTTTTTTGAGTACAATCACGTGTTACTTATCCGACTTTTCCTTATTCAACACACCGGTTATCCGACAGGTCAAGCTTGTCATGTGGGTGGTCACGTGGCTGGTTAGCTGCGTGCGTGTACTACATGTACATCCACGTGCATGTCAGTTGTTTCAGTTGTTTCTTGAAACAAGTTTGAGAGTGAGTTCAAGCGTTTCTTCTCTCGTTGCATTCTACTTTTATCTACATCTACATTCATTCTACATCTACATTCAGTATACCTAATGTGGAAAAATGCCGTATAATATGAACAATAATTGAGTTTGTAACAGCTTCAGTTATCCAACATTTTTACTTATCCAACAGGGTTTGGTCCCAAGGGGTCGGATAAGTGACAAGCGACTGTACACTACTCTCTCACTCACAGGAAATGTAGAGTTTCATTTCCTAGATGGCTCATAGGTGAAATTGTAAGATGTCTCTATTGATGTTAAAGGAACATGGTCATGATTGCCCTCGGACTCCAAGTGTGAACGTGCTCATCTTGAATTTGGCATTTCAAACCCAAGTTTGTCCCAATACATAAAGTTTCAATCAAAAGCACTTTCAGAGTAAGTAATCAGCTTTATAGACACTTCAACATCCTATCAATGAGCATTTCTGGATCTATTTTGACATAGAACATGTGACAGAACGTTTACCACACATTCTCCTTTCATTGAAGCATGATTCCTATCAATGAGCATTTCTGGATCTTTTTTGACATAGAACACGTGACAGAACGTTTACCACACATTCTCCTTTCATTGAAGCATGATTCATTGTCTAGAAGTTGTGGCGATGCACTGAAAAGGGCTGGATGATCTTTTAGGGAACTAGTGCATCTTCTTGGATTTGCGGTTTCTGCACATTTTAAAGGTGTCAGCTAGAACACAGCCTCACTTACACAAAATTAGAGTGTATTTTATCTAAAGAATTCTTAAGAGTTGACTTGCCTGCTCAGGCAGAGACCGGCAAAATTTATCTTCCTATATATAACAAATATAGCAATCCACTACAACTGGCTCAGCTAGATCTTCTTTAGCTTTTTCATCGTAAGATTTTTGTGACAGCATTGTTTCATCTCTTGGAAACGCCTTGTATCTTGTCCTGATCTAACTTTGCGCAGAATCTAAAGTTTAGGCTAAAGCAATCCATGCGATCATGGTTATTCTGCTTTTAATTAAGACATCTTGTTAAGTTGTCAGATAAATCAGAAGGAATCGATAATGATAACTGCTATTGCACCTACTCAAGCATTGCTCCACTCCCCATTGTCGATTAGCGTGGTCTCTAAAGGATGGGATGAACCCTTGCTTGAGGACATGACACGTACAGGTGCTAATTGGTGTAAGTGTTTGACCAATTGGAATGTTGTAATGCTATGCATATACTGCACCTTACTTGGATCATAACAAACTCTGGTTGCTGTCTAATTTTCTTCTATGTCCGGGTCATTGAAGTCTTCAAATTCACATCAGCCATTAAACAGCAGGTTTTCAGCTTTTTGAGATATCAAGTGGCTGCACAAGACTGATACATCCACCTACAATGAACGCAAGGTCTTTGTTTTTATGTATGGCATCTCTCCAGATCTTGTTGGATTTATTTACTCTGTACTTAATTAATAGTCTTATGAACTTCTACTGTAGATGAGCAAATTTCTCATCAGTGTGACTGAGAACCTGCGTGTTTCAACAGCAATGTCCGAAGCACAAAATGAATTACGTTGCATGCACCAGTTGACACCAATTAAGTGCAGTGGTAGTTGTGAATATGCTAAAAGCTGAGTCAAGGTTGAGGGTAGAAGCTTGATCGATAACGAGGCGACACTCGACTAAGTGCAGTATATTCACTTACCATCTCAGTAGTCTTTTAAGTGATTTACTATGAGAGCTCTTTGAGACTATAGTAATCTTTGTGCTTCAAAATTCTGTAATGGATCTTGTTTGTTTAGAGACGCCAGAAGTCCATTATATTAGAAAGTCTTTCAACAGCTGAAAATTTGGTTGGTGCTGCTCATCCAGGCCAAGCTGAAACAATAGAGAAAGCATTAAAACAGGTAAATGATGATTAAACATCAGAGATTTGTCTGCACTCAAAATCCTATAATATTAGAGTCATTTTTGCTGTGATTGTACTGTTCACTAATTGTCTCTGTATGAACAGTTCCTGTCATTGATATTTTTGTGGTTTGTTTCGGAGATTTTTTCTTTGTGTGTGCATGAATGACTGACTGCTTTGATCTGTTTATGATCTGGCTTATTCGTCACAGTCGTATCGGTTTGCTGAATTTCTGCCATATGTAGTGTTAAGATACAGGGCTTCACAATACGACCAATGTGGTCGCCAATGCGATCATTTTGTGTGTCAGGCAAGTAATTGGTTGCTTATATGTTGCCAGAGGCAACCTAATAGTCTGTTCACACAGGGAATTTTACCGTGTCAGCACGGTTTGATTTTGTCATGTAGTGTGAACACTTACCGTGCTGTGCTGAGAGAGCCGAAAGAGTGCTGGCCCAGATTGCTCCAATTTGCCGTGCTGGCACGGTTTGGCTCGGATGTTTTGCATAGGGTTACCGATCTGCAAGCGTGTTCGTTAATGCATAGTTCGTTGGAAAATGGCATGGTCCAAAGACGAAACATTGTTTCTGATTGAATTGGGGAGCGAAGATTCCATACAAGCGCATCTTGAGGGATGCCGCCGTACTGCATGGGAAAGTGTATGACACTGCGATGTGCATGTTACAATTGCCTTCTCTGGCGTAATCTCCTTTTCTACCTGACACGATATGTCGATCTGGATTGCTGAATTTCTGCCAATAATATGGCAGCGAAAGCATACAGTAGTATTACTGACGATCTGTAAATCTTAGAGTTAGCGTACGTTACGAATTGCTACACCCACTGCCTCACTAGAGGCTTCTAGTTAGTGTGAATGGGGGCTGGCACTGTTTCCTGGCGTGCGCTGTGCAAGTATGCTAGTGTGAACGGGATATAAGTCTACTCTTGTTTGATCGTCGCTTGGCTTTGGCTTTCAATTGCCGTTTTCAACTGCAGCTTTGCATGTGGGCTGTAAAGCTGCAGCAATCTTACTACTACTAATTTTTTTACAGCAGTAGGTTGCTGTCTAGTTTACAGGACTAGGAGCACACATTCTTCAGCTTCAGCGGTTTACTGTATAAGATGAAACATTGGCGGGAATTTGTTTTGGCGGTTTACTAAAATTGACAGAGAAAATCTTATTGGCAGATTTTATTTTGGTGGTTGGACATAATGTTGGATAATTGATGCTGTATATGCACTATATTCTCTACCCACTACAGCTGTGTTTGTGGCCATCACATTTCCCTAACTTACTGGTCTCCAACTACTGTATTGATGAAGAATTGCTGTGTCAGCACAAAGAATGTATCACTCATGATTCGTCTGGCTTCATCCATAGCTTCACAACCTCATTCTCATTACCTTCCTGTTAGACAGGGTCTAGGCACAACAGACGGCGGCAAGCAGGGGTTACAACTTTGTTGCCACATCACCATGGTGCCTGATCACGTGTGTGATGATGTCACCATATCCTGGAAGTAAAATTAATAGCGGATTTTATATTGGCACTCGCTGAAGAATCCACTAATTTGCCAAAATAAATTCCCTGTCAAATTTTATCTTATATAGTATTTTTAGTCAATCCAAATGATTACACTCACATAACTCAGTTACTGTGTGCACTTGAAGTTCTAATTAACCAATTAACCAAGGTTAATAGGCACAGGGCTCTGGTCATGTGCTCTTTTGTGACTGTCACTGATTGTTGCTGATTGCCTGTCGTTTGGTCCTGATCAGTTCGTCAACCTCAGTGCAAGATGGTTGTTGTGGGTGTTATTCTTAGATTCTTGAGCTATACTGTAAAATTCGTGCATGTGGACCGCAATATACATGTAGCTGTGTGCAAGCCCTTGTGTTCTCTTGACCCTATGAGTAGATTCAGACTAGATTGAATATGCTACCAATATTTGGCTATGAAACTATCTACTCTGGCCCTTACAACTCACTGCATATATTGTAGGCGACTAAAACATTTTTAGATGGTTTCTGAAACGGTGGCTGTACCATGATCATGATATTGCATTGGAAGAAACCTACAGGTGAATTTAAATAGGCAATAGCATTTAGGCCTAGATGACAAGAGTGTGGTACTGCAGGACTCAGCAAACATCACTAGGCATGTCTGGTTTCACAAGAAGGTTTGCAGGTTTGCAGTCACATAAATTGTAACTGACATTGTGGTTTCAGCAGCTATTTTAAGCAACTATCCTTTCCCACAATACAATATAAATGGACAGTTTAGATAAATATGATTGCAATTCTGACAGCCGACATCCGCTTTTCAATGCTTATGTACACAATTTTAGCCCTACAGGATACATAAACTCAACACCTCCTGACTACTGCCTGCTTCTCTGCTAGTGTCTGGTGAGTGGACAGCTACCTTCTACTCGCCAACTTCGATTTGGACTCGGCGAGTAGGCGAGTGGGAATTTTGAACACTGCATTGACAACGAAGACAATTTAATTAGCTGGGTAAAAAACTATAGGATTGATTGTCCAGTAAATTTTCTTCCTACAATATTTCTACAATATTCCTGCAATGCTGTTCTATCTTGATGTGCAGTCTAATAGCTGCTCTAGTAAAATTTAGTTTGAAAGTGAGGTAATACGGTGAGAATCGGTGTTGTGGTGAACATCAAGTGATTGCTGTCGTTTTCTTTACATTCAAATTCTGGTTTGGTTTCGACAGGTCATTCAGCATTTGCTGTATTTGAGTCGTCTGTTATGGGTAAGAGTTGCTCTAGTTAGTTGGTTTGTCTGACTGATATATGATGTGATAATTATGGTTAGGCTATTCTACCTGTGGATGTGTTCTTCAAGACAATTGGGGGTTTGTTGAATGCTGCATTAGAAAGCATAGTCAAATGTGTTCTGAACTTGCAGGTAAATTGAAAATTTTCTTTTGCATGTACTGGGCATGACAAAATATTGAAGTGTTTGCAGTCGACTCAATAGTTGTGCTTCTATTTGAAGAGCACATAATGGCTGTGCATGTCTTTGCATGGGTGCACACACACACACACACACACACACACACACACACACACACACACACACACACACACACACACACACACACACACACACACACATTCACATCATCATCACCACCACCAGCACCATCACCACAACTAACACCACCAATGCCATCACTAACGCCATCACCAATGCCACCACCACTGCCACCACCAATGCCAACACCACTGCCAACTCCACCTCCAACACCACCAACAACAGCACCATCACCACCACTTTCAACATTACCATTTTCACACTTATCATTGCTTAGGGAGCAACTAAAAAATGTGTGGTTGCTTATTTGTAGTTGAGTGGGAAGCTAACTGGGGAAGTAGTTTTCTTAATTAATCAATGTTGATGCTGCATGCTTGTAAATGGTAATGTAAACTGTTAGTAGCAGTAAGGCTTTTCTTCTAGTTGGTACTGAGTACAGTCTGTTAGTGGTTCTACATAGCATTTAATATACTTGTATTTGAGAGTAGGTACATGGCATTTAATATATTTGTATTTGAGAGTAGGTTACAATTGTGTACCATGTCGTAGACAAAGGTATTACAAGATTTGAAATTAGTTCAAGACTCATATTTGCACTTGTAGAGTATTCTTCAGCATCTCACTATTCCATTAGAATGAGTGTGACTTGTGATGAAACCAGGGTCTGCTAAGTTTTTTGCTGCTTGGTATTCTATGTTGTAACTATCACATTATAGCTTGTACGTGTGAAGAGATAATGTTTTTGCACAACTCGCATAATCATTTTGGCACAGCCTAGATGTTTTTCAGTCAATCTAGATATGCCACTATGTTTATGGCACATTGACAGAGACTTTTTTTTATTGCTATGGATGATTAATTTTGAAGAAAAGATGCCTGTGCCAGAGACAGCAACTCACAACAAGAGGTGTTAGAGCACTCATCAGAAGAAGCAAGTCTTTCCAACAAAACAGTGGCATGTGATGGGAGTTACTGTTTTGGTCTTAGTAAGCAACTGTTGACTGTAAAGCATGCCATCTAAATTTTATCATGTTTGCAACAATAATGTTGACGAGAAATTTGCTAGATGGAAATGACCAGGGCATGGTTTGTGTTCTTTAGCGTAAAATTATAACAAAAACAGGCACAAAATACTTTCCTTTTTGAAATTCCTAATGTTGAATCTTGATATCATGTCTGCAAGTATTTTCTGATGGTATGTTCTGTTCAATAGCTGCAGTTTAGACTGTGGAAACAACAAATGTGTTGATTATTGGTGGTTTTTGGTTGTATAACTGTAGAAGAATCACCTTTACATTTCTTGATGTAAATGTACTTTTATTAATGTTATAAAACATGATTTAGAAAGACAAGTACTGGCATGACATTGAAGCACATTTTACGAAGATGGTACAGTAGAACATAGCTAGCCTGAATAGTCTTGTTTCTAAAAAATCATTAGTCGTTCAAACTAACAAATTGTTTGAATTAGCAAAAACTCGTAGTGGTGGAATGTATGTTTGGATATGCAAATTGTTTATGCTGCCTGATGCAAGTGTGAATGGCCCTCTTCAGTTCTTCATAGGTCGGTGACTTCAATGTCTTGGTAAACTTTCTAGTTACCATCTTAGTCAGCTGTTTGTGAACTGCTGCATCTCTAATTCTTTCTTCTTGATGTTTCAAACTGTACCTCTGCCAATACGTATACTTGAGCTCTCACATATTAGGTATAAGACGATGTATGCAATGCATCCAGAATTGCTATTTTTTATGTTATCATTCTGTTCATGCACTTTAGCTTTTCTCAGTCTTCCCACCAGATGATGACATGTCTAAACTTATGGAATTTGCACATAAACTGTGGCAATGACGTGTAGCTTTACACAACTCAGAGTTTTTGAAGTCTGGACTCACAATGTTAGCACCAAGACCGTTCAGATTAGTGAGGGTTTGGAATAATAGAATATGGCTGAAATAGAAGTCTAAACATGCACATAATAACTATCAATTAATTTGACCTTGTCATAGCTAAGGGGATTTTTCGAATACATAGAGAAGATTGTATTCTTTTGAAGTTTAATCCAAAGAAATTGAAGAAAGATAAAAGATTGTTGAAGAAGGTGTTGAAGGTTTATTGGATCTTTCGCGGAAGGCTGACATCTGAAGAGATTTGTGTGCTGGATTTACACTGAATGTACTGTGTCTTGTTTATGTCTCGAGATGGCCAGGCAGTATCTCAAAGATAACTACATCTACCAGCTGTAGTACATCCCTTCAAAGTTGCACTGGCAAGTTGCAGCCACTAGGCAAAGCTTGTACTGAGTGGTCCATAAGAAGGCGTTGAATGCCAAGCTTAGTGACTGGGATGCTGGTGAAGTGAAGAGGGTGCTTGATAGTGACAAGCTCATTGACATGACATTGACTTGAAGACCTCTGTCATCGAGTAGAGGCATGCTCGGGTACTGATCAGTGTTCACACTGAGATGGAGAAGGGAAAAAGTGATCTGGTTGTGTTTGGGTTTGAGCAAAGTTAACTTAGGGCAGCAGCAACACCTACTACTGAAGAATTGTGTTTCATCAGCGTATGCACTCATGAGTACTTGAAGGTTTTCATTAAAGTTGTAATTTCTTTTTGATTTCTGAGGCTTGGCACATTTTTGTGTGTCAATAATCCAGTAGACACCTTGTCCATTGCATATTTGGCTTCATCGCTGTACAATGGACATATGATCTTATTACGTGGTTTCATAGGTTTAACTGCTCAAAAATTGTTACAGTTTAATTTTTGTCTAACCTGAATTTGCTAAAGCGTTTAGTTGCTAACTTTCCCAATTTACAGTACATTTTGTTATAGTAGCATCCCTCCAACTCAAATCTCTTCATCTTCCAAAAATGGGATCAGGTGTAATGTCTCGTGGTCTGTCCACAGCATTCTTAAGATTCTAAACCAGTTGCACATGCTAGTCAATACTCCTGTTTACACTGGTTGTTGGGAAGGAGCTACATCGCAAACTAAGATAGCTTGTTTTGGCTTTCCACTTGCGTTGACTTGGCGTACGGAAGTAAATAATGAGAAGTGGTCAATTGCAACTATGTAAATGGTGTCAGCTGTATGTCATAATACAAAGTACGTAGTACAGAGTTACAGAATATAGAGAGTCTACTATGAGCTAATTCTACCAAGAGCAATGGTGACATTATTGTAAAGTATTTCAAAGCTATGCAGTATACATCAGCAACTCATTCTAACTGTCTTTCCATTGCTACCTACCAATATGTCCCAAAGAGGTGCACGAAATAACGTCAACTGAATAGCTAATTATTGAGCATGTGAGAGACTTATTTGAAGATAAATGCCAATGTGGACGTCAAAGGAGTGGGTTGAAGCAACCTTCTGGGAGAGGACAGTTATCATATTGCATACTAGCCCTCAAACTTCCAGACTAGAGAGCGGACAAAGCATACGACTCTAGTCTGGACCAGAATGATACTAAAATGATTTTGGAAATAGCTTTCTAAGCCAATCAGCACCTTAGATCTGGAATGTTGGCTGTAAATTCTTATTGGTTTAGCAGTACTGTAATTGGTTATGCTAAGTGCACTAGCACTGATTCCGCGCATAGGAAATCCTCCTTGGCGGCTAAGTGCACACCCGAGCTGCTAAGTGCACGCCAGAGCTGTGGAATAGCATGCGGTTTAGTTTTAGTTTCAGCTCCAGTTTTTATCTTTCAAGCTTACGGTGACAGGACATGCACAGCAGCGTCACTAGCTATAGATCATCACCTTTGACAACTAGTCGAGTGGTTAGACTAGCTAGCGCTTGGGTGCTGCCCCAGAGTCATGGAAAGAGTCGTTTCATGCTGTCTACCAAGATATCCTCGCAAACACGCCGGACGTCTCTCTTCTTCCTTTGTGAGATCTCATGGCATTTACAAATGATATGTTTGTGTAATGCAAAAGCTTGTATATTTTCATCTTATTATTGAATTAGGTAAACCGACCCTAGGCTGTTGTATTACCATTTAGCATCGCTTTTTGCTTCCGAAATCAGTTTAGTATCATTTTGGTCTAGACTAGAGTTGTGCGCTTTGTGCCCTCTCTGGTCTGGAAGTTCGAGACTGGCTGGAGGGAAGGTTGGAACTGTGGCTGATTTTTGTTTCAAAATCAGGACTTTGGATTATTGTGACAAGATGAATTCTCAGCGACAAGAAGAATTTTCAGCGTTTTCTCAAATGGTTCTAGAAGCTGCTATTTGCTAATCACTGTCCGAGCTCAATTTGTGATATTGCTGGACAACACACCATATCATAATGTAGTAATTGATGGAGTGTCAACAAAGTCTAGCACCAAACGGCCATGCAAGAATGACTTACTGCAAAGGGAATGCATTCCATTTGACAAAAAGATTTCAAGAGGGATTTCTTTGCAAAATCAAACGATCTGGTCTCAATGAAAAAGCTCTACTTTACAAATGCAGCTGCCAAGCCTGTGTTGTTCTTTATGCACCAGTAACACACTGTGAATTGAATCCCATAAGCTGGTCTGGTCGTATTTCCCCAGACCTTGAGCATCTGGCACATGCAACCTTTCAGACAGTTACTTTAGAATTATAAGCCAAACACTATGATCATGTGTCCTGAAGTAGAAAGACGGGTTCTGGCGAAAGGGTAGGTTTCAAGGAAACTGTCTTGAAGAATTTGTCATTGAGCTTGGGGTAGATGAGGAAGAAGAGTAAGAGGAGAAGGATGAGGAGATTACTGAAGGAAATCAGGAGACTGAGAATGTCAAATACTTCAAAGAGGATTGGATGATGACGTAACTCTTACTTAATTAATTATTGTGTAGTAGATTGATTTCTGCTATTTCCACTGAGTAGAAATGGGAGGTTCTGCAGTTTTGAATGATACCGAGATCGTTTCTTTAGTATATTGCACAGTGAATTGATAGGGAATTTTGGAATTGCCAGTCAACAGAAATAGAGTAGTTTCTCATATCAAAAGTACATGAGCAATTGTCAGTAAGGGTGCACCAAGCTAGATTGCACTGGCTTATAGTTGAACATTTTAGTGTAAACACCACATTAGATCTAGTTTATGAATTTCCTGGCAACTGAAACTAAACAAGCACTGATATATGCTGCAATTGAAACTAAATAAGCAGAGATTCATTTAATTATATATGCATAAGCATGCTGCTGACGAATGGTGCTGGTGTATCTGGATGTGGCTGAATAATAGAACGTGTTTGAATAGTGGCATTCTATTTGAGGAAAAATGTGGTATAGATAAAGCAGAGTGTTACTAAAACATAATGGATATGTTTAGATACTATACTATTGATGGAGCTCTATCAGCATGCCATTGTACTAGTTTTGGTTATTTATAGGATATTTCAGCAAAAGAAGCTGGACATCTGCATCAGTTGTTGTCTGTCGTGTTGAATGAAGCACCAACTGTGTTCAAACATGTCTCTGAGAGTGCTGAAGTATCAAAGGTAAGTAAACATGGTTATGATGCAGGGAAGTGAGTAAGAAGGAACGATGGAATCTGAATATTCAGTCATATTGTATATTTAGTAAATTTTTTGAAGAAAACAAACTCGTATTGCTGGTAGTTGGCTACAATGGTAGATGTAGATTATACAGTGCAAATTGTTGCTGTCGATCTTGTCTTGACGTGGACTGGACAATGATGAAATTATGAATGTAATTGCAGTTCAGAATGTAGATAAGCTGCAGACTACAGGTAGTTTACATACAGTGCTTCAGTTGTTACCTAAAAAGAGTGACTGCAGACACATTACTTATGAAAGTATAAAAACATTGTGAGAAAATGATGGGTATGTAGGGACGGGTATGTACTTATTCATGCTCATCTCCTACATCACAATCGAGTACTGTGAGTGTTACACATGACTGCTGGATTTTATATTGAAACTGCCATAAGCAATTACTATAGATAAAAAGATTGTGATGTAGAAGATGAGCATGAATAAGTTCATACCCATTCCTACATACCCATCATTTTCTCAAAATGTTAGCAGCTGGCGGATGTACATAGCTATTGATTGCATCAATAAACAACTTCCATCTTTACGCTTGATTAGCAGCTGGCAGATGTACGGAACAAAATTGATTGCATCAATAGACAACTCCCATGCATCTTTACACTCGAAGCACACAGGGTCACATAGTTATGCATTTCAACATTCAGCTACACGCAACTGTAAGCACACTGTGGAAGTGGCAGCTAAGGTCCCAAACTGTAGTTTCCGCCAGCTGATATGGCGTTATGGAAGCTCCAGTTGACATGATACTGGGTGGACTTTGCATAGTTCTGCTGTTGGGTCAGTGCAATTCCTCAGACAAGAATGAATCGTTTGGTATTACTCTCGTCGTTGTAGCTGCTTTGAGTGAGGCGCTAGCCAGGCTGACAAAAGCAAGATGTGAAAGAGTAAATCGCATATTTTGCTTGCCGATATACAGCTTCTGAGACGTTTAGTGTCAGTGTTAGTAGTCTGGCTACCATGTGCACCGTTTACAGTCGAGCATTAGGTGGCTCTGAGATTTTTTACTGAGTTATAAGAAATCTGGAAAGCACGTGTTTGGATACTTTTGTATGGGGGTGGCCGGCCATTTTAGAATCTTTGCATCTCTACATAGAGAGTGCTACCGCACTCTGTGATTTGAAGAAATGTTATGCAGTTCTTGAGTTGTTGTAGTTTCTCCCAGGCTATTTGAGCAGAGCAAGAGGTGCTCTGGCGATTCTATAATGAACATGAGACAAACTCTATTTCTACACTACTGGTTTGTCTCTGTAACATTACACTGCAAACCATTTCTGCTGTCATGTAGACTTTGAGATAATTTGGTTATGGGTAGAAACCGCATAGCTATTATTTATTTGGTTCCATAAACTCAAGTTACAAAGAGTAACAGGAAAAATATCAGACAATTTGGTGTTTAAGTGTTAGTTTATGTAAATAGTGCCTTGCTCAGATTCTTTAGGTTAGTGGTATGTGCTTAGTATTTGATTAAATTGTCTTGTTCAAAGATTTGTGAACAATTGATTTTTTCAATGAGATTAAAGATTAATGGATGCTATGTCAATGTGGGCATGGTCATATGACTTTGTGAAGTCTCTCGACTGCGGAAGTAAATGCAGATAGCAGACAAAAACACCGTAGTTAGATATGCAGAGGCAATGGAGCTGGGGGGGGGATGAGGATGAGGGGCCCAGGCACCCCAACTTGAAGGTACTGGAAGATAACCAATGTCAATCAATACTGTTGTAATAAAATTGTTAGCGTGAACATACAAAGCGCAGTCATACCTTGATGTTTTGACAGGTGTCCTAATTTAGAAACCATGTGCGCTAATACTTTCTGTCTACACATGATAAAGCTGTCAGATTCAGTCCTCCCCGAACAGAAAATACACTATGTATGACTGTCACACAGAAGGAACATAAATTGTCTAATCATAAAGTGCAATTTGAGTCACGTGTCATGATGTCAGTTACAGTGAAGCTAATATGTAACCATGTCAAACAAATGAAGGTAGTTATGATTCGTACTGTTGAACGGTTTGGTTGTCATATGGCAAGTTTGCTATTACATGGATGGATGTATATTGTATTTCCTCATTTAAACACCACGACGTTATTACTTTCAGCTCGTTTTAAGGGTGTGGTGTTTATTTGGGGTGCTTGTTCAAGGGCAGCATTTATTGCTTTCAGCATCTGACATGTTTACTCAAGGGCTTTCTTCTACTGTCTTGCCTATACCTAAACAAATACTAATCTACTTTTTCTTTTTTACTCATAAATACAGACTACTGTAGGTACACAATAGGTATGCTTTCAGCGTTTTTGATAACGTGGCACTTTTTGTGGCTTTTATTTAATGGCGGTGTTTATTGTGATTAGCCCTAGTAATGGTGCAGCATTTGTTTGAGGTGGCATTTGTTTGGACTGCACACATGCAATAATTGGATCTATATGTTTTTAGGACTGGTTTGCAATTTTGTCACTTTATGAGTTGAAAACGTATGCTATAGGAGGGTAGGAGTAAAAAACATTAGTAGTTTATGAACTGATGATTAGGGAAGTGGTTTTACATGGTTTTACATAGAGAACACTCATAGTGCCTGTGTACAGCATATGTAACAAATAGAAAGGTGCTGTTGGAAGGCCTGCAGCTGCAGTTGCATGTTCAGACAGAATTCAGGTGGCTGCTTTGTATCGAGTGACCAGAGCTTTGGACAGACTGTTCATTGTAGTGCGTGGGTGAAATCTGAAAAACTATCTCAACAAGATAGTTTGTTTCACTTTCAGCAGGCCAAGAGCTAATTTTATAAAGTGATAAAGCTTCACCTATGAACAAGAATTCAACTGGTCATAGATAGAAACAAACGTCCAAACAATCGAAAAAAGCCTATACGGTGAATGCATGAACATATGTGCGTAATTTAATGGTCATGTTCTGGTCAGTTGTTGGTATGGTTTAGTGGGTATAGAGATAACAAACATGTGAGAAGCACATATGTCGTCATTTATATGCTACATCACATCTTTAGTTGCATGACACCTTTATTTACATTACATCTTCAGCCTCATTCCTGTTAGTTAACGTTTGCCATTAATCATATAGTATTTTACTGCTATCATCAAATGCGTTGAGCAGTGATTAATTCTAGAATTTCCCATACACTGGCATACATGGGTGATGACTAAGGTGGCTCACAACAATACCTAGCCTTTCGACAATAGCCATTCAGATTTTATGCCAATTCTGACAAAACGTTATCTCTAATCCAAGCAAGAGCTTCCCTATCTTACAAATGGATGCCTTATTTCTAGAACAGCTACTTCCACCATAATCTTGTGAATATGACCATTCATTGCAAACTTTGTAGAAACTTGAATTACTATAAGTCAGTCTTTTAAGTACAGTGTAGGTTACAATGAATGGTCATATATTCACAAGATTACAGTGGGAGGTAGCTGTTTAGGAATAGATTATCCATTTGTAGGAAAGGGAAGCTTTGCTTAGATTAGAAACCAATAATTTTTAAAGTACTACAAAAAATTACTTTATGTCAAATGTAATTATATAATTGTATAGACGTGTACATTTTGTGTGACTGCATGTCTATCTGTACATCTGTCACTGTTGTTAATGTGCACATATAGTGCAGTAAAACATTCAGATGTGAATAAGTGCATGGTGATGTAACGGCAGAAACAAAACCAAATTTCCTGGTGGTACTATGATGTGACGTCTGTCAGACATGATCACGGCAGGAAAAGCGGTGATTTTGACCAGGACTACATCAGACTACTCTGGTTTATGGTGTGGTATTGTTTGTCACTGCAGGATTCCTTCATTATCAGGGTGGGATATCCTTGTGTTCACATGGTAACTGCACGAGTTTCTAACGTCATACCTCTGTATACTTGATGGAATTCGTGCGTGTGCTTCAAGCTGAATGACTCTAGGATTGCAGTTGGAAAAGAACAGACGGACACCACTGCACTTTCTATTATATATCCAAGTGCAGGCTATAGCTAACACTAGGTAATGCCAACAGTCTAGTACTTTTCAACATACTATGTCCTATCTGCTGTTTCTTCTGTAGACTGTTTAGGAAGCAGCACTTATCGCCTAGTGTTGTCCTTATCTTCTAATACACTGAGTTTCTAGTTAGCTAAAATAGAACAAAGTAGGTGAGTGTACATCAACTGCATATTAATTGAACAACTTAGGGTATGGTGTGACAGTTCAGATTTCTCTTGGATGCAGTCACTCATGAGCAGGGAACCAGGTCTCACATTTCTCTTTGCCCTAGGATTGCTAGGGATTTGTTAAAAGATGGTAGCTCCAAGAAGGGAAGTAAATGTTGAGGTTACGGGCTGTTACATGTCCTCAGTTGATCTGAACATGTGCTTAAAAGCATTCTGGAAGTCTATTTTCACAGAACACAAGTCTTCTCCGTCATGATTAGCAGATATATAAGACCTTAGTGCATGAATTGCAGCTTCCATCCCACAACGTATGCCAACTCCAACTTTACCGTACGGAAGAAAAGTGCCTGGAAGATGAGATTTGACTGAAGAAACTAGCTAACCGTCAAATTGTCACCCACAGCTATTGGACAACTACCGCCTGATTTTTTGTGGAGAGAGGTCAGTGGAACACCTGACAACCAGGAAGCAATATTTCGATCAAATAAAACCCTGGCTTGCCTTTGCCTCTTGAAGGGTTTTTACACTCCTAGTACTACATTAAAACTTTTATTGGCACTTAGCAACTGCAATGAAGAGATGCAATATGTGAAGACCAAAAGGAGCAGATGGTTGCTGAAAAAATGACGAGGCAAAACTAAGGACGGTGAATCAGCAAGGAAAAATGATGAACAAGAAAATGTGTCGGGGTGAGGTTGTGCCATCATTCAATAAAAATTTGTATGTTATGCACATGATTGTGCAGCATTTTAGTTGTATGCTTTTTTGGGAGGGGAAGGAGATAACACAAGCTTATCATATTATCGTACTTTCACTGGCATGCCCGATTAGGTGAGTTTACCAAACTTGCTGTAGCCAGAGCCAGTAAATGTAACAGCATCCTGTTTGTAAGTGAGATTATAGAGCAACGTAAGATAGTCGCATTAATCCAAGGTTGATATCATGGCAAAGGTATTGTACAGGAAGTATAATCATGTGCTAATGCAAAGAATAATCGTGTGGCTGCCAGTAAGGACATTGTTACCCAAGGCCCAGATATCTGGGCTAATGGTATAGTAGTCATCTGGTCAATGACCGTACGTACGACCGTATGACTGTATTTATACTCAATTAGTGCAGATGCAAATGAAGCTGTTCCGACCAATAGATGAGAAGTGGTGTTATTACCGAGCAATAGACGAACATGACTTTATCATAAGGCTCCACCTCTCTTTGTTTGGTAGCTGCTAACGAGAATTTGGCCATCAGGTGTCCATCCTGTACACGCTGTTAGTTTTTTGCTTAATGTAAGGGTTTAGCACATAAAACAACACCTAGTCTACATTTGCATGTGCATGTTTGGCAACCAACAACCAGGCGTCTAGGTAGAGAGCGAAGGTGCTGGATTTAGGTGCCATTCGGGACGTGTAGCTGTACCTGACTTGTAACATTTTGCTTGTTCTGCAGTGTTTCTGCATAGTGGTTCTGAGTCTGACAGCTTGAATATTTAGTGGGCGTGCCACAGTGTTGTTGCAAAAATCACTAGTGTTGTCTTCAACAGAAATTTGGTGCTCCCCAGGAATTTGCGAAGGGGAGCGTGCATTGTTCATGACAGCACGTCTGTGTGTGGGACAAAGTGACTGACCTGTAAGTACGCAAGTCTGGAGACGAGTTACCACGCTTTGCACCTTGTCTAGCTAAACCAATGCATTGGAAACTTTAGCTGAGACGAGTGGGTTGGGCTAAAACTTTAGTATGCAAAACATTATCACGTGACGAGATGTGATTACATACACCGGCCGAGGGTTTAGCACTATAATGTGCTTCTCTATTCATTCATTGATGAGTTTGATGTTGACCACATGACTTAATAAAAGCCAGATTTGGATTGGGTTGAGAGCGGGTAATTTT
>NC_085090.1:1709410-1721910 GCF_963422355.1 Corticium candelabrum
CCACTCTTCGGGTTCTCCCCCGGCAATACCGGTACCATTGCTCTTGACATGGTTTATCCAGTGGATGTATTGGTTCCACTAGTTTGTCTTCTGGTTCACCTCTTTCATGTCTTTCTGATTGTAAGATTTTCAAATCTGATCTATATACCCTCCCATCTTCCAGTTTAATAGTGTATGATAGGGGGCCTGTTTTGGACTACACCAGCTACCCAAAGGACAACCTCTGTTGTACTTGCGCACGTAGAGTCTCACCCTGTTATAAAGGTCTATCATACTATTCCGGTTACCATTGTAGAAATGTTTCTGTTGCCATTGTTTTTTGTATACTGTTTGCTCCAATTGAGTTGGGGTGTAACAAATCTAACCGTGACCGTAAGAAATGTTTCTGTTGCCATTGTTTTTTGTATACTGTTTGCTCCAATTAAGTTGGGGTGTAACAAATCTAACCGTGACCGTAATTTGCGACTCATTAATAATTCCGGTGTAATCCGGTAGCTGAACAGCACTTGTGGCAAGTGATATGTCAATGTTCCTTTTTTTGCTAGGGACAGTCCTTTCTTCAATACTTGTACTGTTTTTTCCACCAGTCCATTACTTGACAGATGATACAGTGCTGTTTAATGTGGTCTATTCCATTCCATTTACAAAATTGGTAAACTCTTGACTGGTGAATACTGACTCATTGTCTGATACCAGTTTTTCAGGAATTCCATGAGTTGAGAAAAATTTTCTTAACTTTTCCACCATAGTTTTCGTCGACACTGATTCTGCAGGTTCTACTTCAATCTACTTCAAGTGTGCATCAATGAGTACAAGAAACGATTTTCCTAGCAAGGGTCCCGCGTAGTCTGCATGCACCCTTATCCACGGCTGATGAGGCCAAGACCAGTGATGCAATGGAGCTTTTAGTGGTGCGTTACTTGTTTCTTGACAGCTAGAACAACCTTAGACCTTGCGTTCAATGTCCCCGTACAGTCCAGGCCACCAGAGTAGCCTCGTGAGCCAAGCCATCCTTCGTGCTCACTGTGCGACCTCACGTGCTGTTCGCCTGCTCGCATGTGAAAGGAGGTGCTTGAGCCGGAATCACCCTGTACTCCATAATATGCATTCCTCTTAATTCTATAGATAATTCACTGACCCTTCTCCAGTAAGGAGTCAACGCTTCGATTATTGGTTTATTGGGCCAACCATGATTGACATAATATTGTACCCTAGACAGTGCAGGGTCTTGTTCTGTCCATTTTCTAACATCTTTTGCCAATAATGGTGACGATTCTAGTTGCTGTAAAATTGAATTGTTTCTGGTTTGTTCTTCCTCAGTTGTCAACGGTAGTTGTGAGGATAATCGACTACAGGCATCTGCATTACTGATGTCCCGGCCTGGTTGGTATCGCAACCTATAACTGTAACCTGATAGGATCATGGCCCATCGATGGACTCTTGCTGATGCCATTGGCGGAAGAGGTGTATTTTCCCCAACAATCGTACCAGTGGTTTATGGTCTGAGACTAGCACAAACTCTCTACCAAACAGATATTGGTGAAATCTTTGTAGACCAAAAATTACTGCCAATCCTTCTCTTTTCATCTGTGCGTAATTCCTCTTTGCTTTTGTCAACGTTCTTGATACAAATGCTACTGGATGTTTTTTCCGTCCTTCCCTCCTAGTCTCTCAGCCAATACAGCACCTAAACTGTACAACAAAGCATCACAGGTTACAACGGACTTTTGCTTTGGATCGAAATGTGCTAACACTTTGGCTGACACTAACAGCTGTTTTGATTGGCGATAAGCTTGTTCTTGTTCACATGACCAGTTCCACTTTACTCCATTTTGTAACAATATACGTAGTGGAGCTAGAACTGTTGACAAAGTCTGTAAGAATTTGCCATAATAAGATAGCAATCCTAGGTACGCTTTTAATTCTGTCACATTTTGTGGTCTGGGTGCTTTCGTTATTGCCTGAATTCGTCTCTTGTCCGGATGTAACTCTGTCTTGTCAATGACGTGTCCCAAATACACTACTTCAGATTGCATGAATTAGCATTTGTCTTTTTCAGCCTTAGTCCAGCCTCTTCCAATTTCGTCAACACCTTACCTAAGTTAGACAAATGCTCTTGTTCGTTTCTTCCTGTTATTAATATGTACTCTAAGTAGACCACTATTGCATGCAGCAGAGTTTCCATCGTCCTTTGAAAGATGCCGAGAGCCGATGAAACACCAAACGGTAGTCTATTATACTGATATAATCCCTAGTGAGTATTAATGACTACATACGTATGTGTTTCCTCATCAAGTACAAGCTGTTGATATGCTCTATCCAAATCCAGGGTTGTAAACTGCTGTCCTCCTATTTGATTGAACTAGTCTTCAATGTGTTGAATCGGATAAGTATCACATTTCGACACTTGATTCACTGTCAACTGACAGTCTCCACAGATTCTGGCCTTTCCATTGTTTTTCAATACTGGAACTATGAGAGCCGCCCACTTTGAATAGTGTATTGGCTCAATAATTCTGGCTTTTGTGAGGTTGAACAATTCTTGTATCTTCTCTCTCAAAGCATACGATACTTGTCTTGGTCGGTAAAACTTGGGACTCATCGTTTCTGTTACTAGTAATTTCACTTCCACACCTTGCAATCTGCTTAACTTCCCACTGAACACTTCACTGTGTAATAACAATAATTCTTCCACTTTTCCTAGGTGAGGATTTGCATCCAAAAGATTAAGTCTTCTGCCATTAATTTGTACCTGTCGAATCCAGTCTCTTCCTAATATGCTCTGGCCAGAGCCTGCCACTACTACAAGCGGAAGAAACAGTTGGTGTCCATCCGGAGTGTCTACCCACACTCTCAACTTTTGACATACAGATACTGGTTCCCCAGTATATGACTTCATCGTCTTCTTTGTATCTTTCAACGGTGCTTCACCTTTCTTCCAGACTGACTTTCATGTTGTTTCGCTCACAATACTGACACTCGTTCCTGTGTCTATTTCCATCTCGAATGGCTGCCCTTGTACAGTCAACTTTGTCTTTGTAGGCTTCTTTTCTTTTGTGTAACGTGTGAATATTGCCACTAATCAACTCAACCTTCTCATCCTCGTTTGTATCTGACTGTGCCTCCTCATAGCCGATTTTGTGTGCACCTCTACCACTGTTCTCTTTTCTGAGCCGTTTTTCTCACTGTGTGACAAACAGTCTTCGCATGCCCAATTTTGCTGCAACCAAAACATTTGACATCCTTGAACCAGCACTTGAACTGTTCGTGTCCTTGTTTACCACAGCGATAACAACAACTGGATATCTTGTCAGTCGGTCTTTTACCTGCTTTGAGTACTCGTTGCTTCTGTAACTGGTGTACAGGCTGCTTCTGTAACTGATTTGCAGAGTCTCTTTCTGGGTTGCCAGACATACTCATTGCTTCATTGTGCTTTAGCTCTGCGGTATTCTTTTTGGCTGTTTCTTGTGCAATAGCTAATTCATACGCCCTTTTGAATGTCAGCTCTTTTCTGCCAACAGCCGTTGCTGTATACTGTCATTCATTATTCCTACGACTAGTCTGTCTCATAGCATATCACTAAGCACTGGACCGAATTCGCAATGTTCATTGAGTCGCTGCAGTTCTGCCATGAATTTAGCGACGGACTCACCATTCTGACGTGATCTACTGTTAAATCTAAATCGTGATCTACTGTTAAATCTAAATCGTTGTACTATTACTGATGGCTTTGGGGTGAAATGTTCTGTCGACGTTTGTAGTATTTTGAAAAAAATTGAACAGCTGCGGATAATATTGTTAATTTTTGTGTGTATGCATGGAATGGCATCACAGGCCTGAATCTCTTCAATAGAACACGACCATGAATATCTACTTACTCAGTTGCTGTACAGTCACTTGTCTCATCAAACATCAGTGAAAAATGCTGTGAAGATTTCATTTTATTTATAATGTTATTTTTGATGACCTATGATATGACGTTTCTTGTATGGTTTTGTTACTTGTGTACAGCGCATTTTTGGCTATGCTGATCTGGTCCTTAATCCATTAATACCAAGAATCCCTTCTGCTAAGTGCAAAAGAGGCTCAATGTTTGTTGTGTGTGGAATTCTATTCTTGGGCAGCAAATGCCATACCTTCCTGGTAATGCAGGATTGATTCTAGCATTCAAATCAGCCTGTAAAGCAGCACTTACTTTCTTAACATTCTCAAGGTGTAGGTGTAGTACTGCACTTTCTTCATGCCAAGTGATGCTATTGAACCTAAGGCGTTTGCACAGTAGTTGGCATACTCCATGTGTCTTGGTGGAATTGTCGTTTACCGTTACCATGCCTCTGTCATAATAAGGAAGCACTAAAGTGCTCAACCTTCCTCTGCTTAGCAGTGTAGCTAACAACGTACTGGCACCTCTAAGATGAAGAGCATAAGAAGAGGCTGGACACATTCGCTACCACTTGGGGTCGTCAACATCCTGTAGCTACTTGATACCTCTTGAAAGCATGGGAAAACGTCATCACGTCCACTGGTACGCTAACTAACACCAGGGATAGCAATGGGCACATGCACTGCATTCCAATTGGCCATCCTGGGTCACAGACTACGTACACTACTGTAACCCTAGCGCATATGCGCGCTTTGGCTTAGTGAAGAAACACTAATATGTGCTAAACCCTTGGCTGCTAGCTTAGGTTACGTGTCAAAATTGATTAGGGTACAGCACTGAAGGTTTTTATATATGAATATTGATCTCCCGTTGCACATGGTTATTGATTAAATCAGCAATGTCTGCAGACGTCTTGCAGATTGCAGAACTCAACTCTTGTTTACAACAATTTGTCAATGCTTTGCACAAACTTGTGTCATGTCAAGTTGGTTATGAATATTTGTACATGTATTGAAAAACAGGTACTGAGTGTGGGACATGAACAAGCTAGATGACGTCTCAACTGATGGTCATTGGTACCATGCAAGTCTGGTGGATGATGTAGTGAAATTGATAACAGGATTACAAGATCTAATTAAATTATTAATTGACACAGCATTAAGCTGATCAACTGAAATTTGCTAGAGCTATCATATATAATTATTTAGAACCAGTGTCTTGCCAAAATACTGTTGTTATATGGCTATGAGACTTGCATGGTCTGTTACTTGTGGAAACATTCAGAAGATAAAGACTTAATTTTTACATGAGCTGCATCTAAGAACAATTTAGAGAGTGGCAAAATGGTATAGAATCAGAAATAACGTAAATGTAGCTACAGTCAAAGAAATTTACAGATGCAAGAGAGAGGCTACAAGAGGCTGTGTGGGTGCGTGTGTGCCTGCATGCGTGCGTGCGTGCATGTGTGTGTGTCACGTGTGAATTAACAAGCATGTGCTGGTGGAACTAATGACATCTCAATGTGGTGTAGCTGTGATCGACTTCTTGCATTGCCTAGGGCTGGGACATACTTCAAGACAATGACAGATAGTAGGATGTTTGTTCTTTTCTTGTTTGATACATATAAAGGTGATGACCATTGACGTCAAAACGCAGAAATTTTGTGGTTGTTTAGCTGAAATTAATTAACTGAAAAATAATATGTAGTGTCACGTTCAATTTTTAGGTTTAATAGATTTGATTCATACCGCTACCAGTTTAATGATGAAGTTATTTAGCTAGCAAATATTTTGCGCTAGCTACTAGAAGCCTACTAGACTACTGCCTATTACAATTTGAAAATTAAAAATGTTCATATGACTAGAATAATCTAGAAAATGATTTGTTACTTCTTTGTACTTTTAACTGAACAGTATACTATATTTTAGCAGGATCGCTTGACGCTTCCATCCATAGCACACGCATGCGCAGTTCACGTTGTAGATCTCATTTGCTCGTTGCGCGTGAGCAGCTAGTCATCGTCTAACGCTAGGATTTTAGTTAACGTTGTAGTTAGTTCTTGTGTAAATGGCAAGTCGCAGACACTGGACAACAGAGCCAGATGGAGAAGTGAGCATTAAGGTCAGTGGGTGCGAAATATTTAGTAGGCACTTCCTACTGGTATCGTTTCTGTGGTGTTTATACGTTTTCATATTGCACAGAAAACGTTCACAGGTCCTGCTGCTGCAGAACCCAAGACTGTTATTCAGGTAGGTCTAGGCTCGCATGTGTAGATAGCTATGCAGCACTTGCATGCATGATCATGTATCTGTGTCGGTTTTTGAATATATCGGTACATACCAGCTCACTCGGAGTGTAATTTTTTAGTACCGCTGTTGTAGACTACTTGCTGATCGAGAATTAGCTAGATAACGTTTTAACTTGTACTAAACTATATTAGTCATGGCTCCGGATCCCAATAGGCATTAGGGGAACGTTGGAGTATAGTTTCAGGGATGGAGAGTTTATGGAAATTGACATGTTGACTGTTCACAAAATCATCGTATTAGGAGACAAATTGGTTTTCTGAGATGAAAATGTTCAGGGGTGGTAAAGGTTTTGAGGACTGTCGCCCAAGACTTGGCAAGTTCTGGCGACAGAATAGACATTCTTCACACTAAAGTTCACAAAAGGAAACTCATAAACAGATCTTTTTTATGCATGCACTAATACTTTTGTATGACATCCTACTATGAAGTTCATTTTCTAGTATACTGAAACTTCTCTCACATTCACTAATTTAGCTCAGTTGCTGTACCAAATGCACGTGCCGACACCATACTTTTAGCGCAGAACACATGCAGGAAACTGCATGGCCTCTGGATGGATAAAATAATAGCGTGCAACATGTCTGTCAATTGGTACTTCGTGTGCCAGAAGTCCATTGCACGAAATAAGTACTACTCTACTGGATTATTTTTTGCTGACGTGGGCAGTTCATTTTGTGCAGGTCTAGCCATGCCAAGATTATGTTGCCCGAAGGTGAGCTAGTCTGAGTTGATCACTTCAGAGTTCTATACGTCTGTTGTCTAAAATTCATGTCTCTGTTGCCAAAATGAAAGTCTGTCGGCGACAACTTAGACACCCCTGGTTTTTCAAGTTGATTTGCTTTAGCTCATTTATGGGCAGGACTTTGTTCAGTTCTAGTACATGTACAGGCCGGCGGCGGAACCGGGGGAAGAAGGGCCGGGCATCGCCTCTCCAATATTGTGATTGGGGTATTGCCCCTCCAATACTGGACTCTATGTAAGTGCATCAGGTTTGAGACGGAATCTGGGATACCGAGTTTGGTGTTGTCAATGATGCATTGTACATGCAAAGTTCACGTACATATTCGGCCTCTTCTGTGTTGCATACAATGCAGAAATAGTATTGGAAGTAGATGATGTTGCAGTTGACTCACTTGATACAAATTTAGTGTTGTGATCATTTGCGTGCATGCTGCTCTGGCTACCTCTGTCACAGATTGATCAATAACAAATCAATGTACCCTATTCAGTTAAAATCAAAGTTGTGGCAGTCTGTGTACGAAATTTTTGCTCCACCATCCAAAGGAGTTCCCCCCCCCCCCCCCCCCGCCACATCTTGTAACAATCATTGTGTTTTTGCCTCTTGTTTTCCAAAACTTTTCCAAGTACCTATAGTGTTTTGTTTTACATTACTGTAGTAACTGAAGCTGTTTCTATGCACCCTTCCTTCCACATGAGAATTTTGAAAATCACGACAGGAATATTGTCTAAACCACAAACTTAGACGCTGTTTTGCTTGTAAGCGTATCACTTGTAAAATGTATCTAAAATCCATCTAAATTTGTACTAAGCAACTGTAACAAAGTCTGTAACACTTTAAAATAGTCTGTAATTACCCGAGGCCCACAAAGCCGGGCTAAATAGTAGTCGTCTGATGAGCAACCATACGACCCGTACTTATACTCGAGTAGCGCAGATGCAAATGAAACTATTCTGACCAATAGACGAGAAGTGGTGTTATTACCCACCAATAAACGAACGTGATGTCATCATAAGTCTCCACCTCTCTTTGTTTGGCAGCTGTGCTACGAGAATTCAGCCAACGGGTGTCCATCCTGTACATGGTGTCTAGTCCTTTGCTCTAGATAAGGGTTTAGCAGGTAGAAGCAACTCCTAATCTACATTTGTAACATGCATGTTATCCACCGACACAGGCGTCTAGTGAATGCAAGTGGTACTCCGGGGTAGCACGTAAGGCGAAGATGGCCTAGTGACGAGGCGACATGACTTGTAACATTTGACTTGTTCCAGTGTTTCTGCATAGATAGTGGTTCTGTAATCGGACAACTTGAATTTTTGGTGTGCATGGCTAATTATTGTTACAGTATCCAATGTCTGAGCAAACAGAGATGCTTAGTCTACATTTGCATGTGCAGGTTTTCCCACATTAATGTTTTTTTGTCTTTGGCGGCTCTGGTCACCTCATTACTACAACCTGTGCCTATTTAGCTGTGGGCCTAAGTGATTTCGGTTAGACAGTGATAGCTGTGTAAATATAGTAGGCGTAACTACCACGTGAGGGTATTTTCAACGATGTCAAATTCATGAGCGTTTGTGCCTCCTGTCCTCAGCTGCCTTACATACACTGTACGCATGTCTTAGCATGTGGTGTGATGTACACCAGTCAAGGGTTTAGCACTGTAGTGCTTCTCTCCATTGTTAAAGTAATGATAATTATATATATAATGTGTAGGACATAAATGTCGCTCCTAGTTATGCAATGGTGAGTTCCCTTTGTACAGTTGTAGTATCTAGGAAAGTGATTGATTTTGCATTATAAGCATTTGCAGTCAAGTAAGTTCTGTTACGTATTGCCAACAAGACTCAGTAATTCCAAACGTGAATATGAGACTGTTCTGGTAAAACTCTTTCATGAAATGATGGCAGTTGCGATTAGTTGTTTCCTTACTGTCTTAGGTACACATGCATGACCAAACACAAATATGGTTCAGTAGTGATTGGATCTCACTAAGGGCTTGTGTGGTACGTTCCTGAATACAGACATAGTCACACATCTACACATCTGTTCACACATCCATCCACATAGTCATGCAGTCCGGAGTTCAGTCAAGCCCTATAGTTTGAGTATGATACTCACTAAGTCACATGACTTTACAAAGTTTTGTTTCTTTGGCTCAGCTGAAACTAGATTACATCGTGTACAGTGCCATACAGTAGAACCTTGCTTATATGAACGTCAATCAACCAAAACGTGAATTATCTAAACAAGCATACTTGCAGATCAAGTGAATTGCGGCAGTGCATTTGCCACTGCACATGCTTCCCCTCTGCTCCACCATGTAGGACTGTATGCTTCACATGCATAAGCTACAACAAGGAGATACAGTACATCAGTTCAACCGGGATGGCTACATGTTACTAAAGGAAGAGGAAGGTGCTCCCTATTGAGCAAAAATTGGGGATGTGAGGAGGCTAGAAGTATTACTCTCAAGAGAATTGCACATTAGAAAGACAACAATCTGTAACATAAAAGCAATACAATGATTAACGGACAAGTTTTTCTGCTAAGTCGAATAACACAGAAGGGCCTTGAAGCAAAACTATGAAAATGGCTAGTACACAAGGGTGGATGCTGCTGTATCTATGGTTTGCTCAAAAACAGCTGAAAGGAGTACCTGTTTTTGGCAATGGCTACTGAGCTTGACGAGACTATAAACCCAGGAGAGTTGAGAAATATAGAGCAAGCTGTGGGTGGATGAAGAATTTTCAGTATTCCATATATAGTTTCAGTATATGGAAGAATATTCACCAGTTTGGTATTCAGGGTGAGACGGTGAGTGCTAGTACAAGACTGTAGGAGACTTCAAGTCTATAGTTATGCTCAAAGTAAGCGAACCCTTTATGCATTTGTACAAATCACTGCTTTTTGTGAATTTCAAACAAATGCATAGCAACATTTGACATGTACAGAAGCGGAGTTGTTTAGTGACAGCTTGTATAGAGTTACTGAGCATTTTCTTCTTACTAAACTTAGAAGAATTGGCCTTTGTCTAAAGCCAGCCTTTGCAAAAGTATGTGAATCTCGACACTAGATTTGATGAGCAAAGTGAAGTAGACATAAATTGCCTTTCTTTCAACATTTTGAAAGTACTGCAAACCCACAATTTGAACTACACTAGAAAGATACAAATCAAAGCATTTTTGACTAAGTAAACAATAGTTTCTACTGTGTCTTCTCCATTTGCTGATGCCCAGATCAAAAGAACTGTCGGAACGAGTTCGGAAGCAAGTCATAGAGGCTCACAAGGATAGAAAAGGGTATAAAAGGATCTGTAAATTCACTTGTCACAACGGTTAGGCAAATCGTCTACAAATGGCGTTTGTTCAAAACGACAGCAAAATTGCATCACAGTGGGTGACCTCTTAAGATTTCTTCAAGGAACAGACGTAAACTCCTACTTAAAAGTTACAAAAATCGTTGTGTTTTGTTAAATGAGCTGCAGCAATCATTGCAAGCTGTTGATTTGATGTTAATGTTCATTGCATCACTATATTTGAGAAACATTGAACAAAGGGGTGTCACAGAAAGGTGGCACAAAGAAACCTGTTGAAGAAATGTCATTGCCAAATGCATTTGTATGGAATTTGTGACAAGTCATCTTGATGATCTTTTGAGTTCCTGGGAGAAACTTTTGGATGCTGATTAGATGGAAATCGAACTATTTGGTCACATTCACAAATGCTATGTCTGGCGTAATCCAAACACAGCGTTTCAAGACAAACGCGTGCTTCCCACCGTAAAACATGGTGGAGGCAGCATCATGGTTTTGGGGATGTTTTGCTGTTTCAGGAACTGGCAAACTCACTATTGTTGATGGGAGAATGAATTCAGCCATATCTACCAGGACATACTTGACAAAAACATTCTTTCGTCAGTCCAAAATCTTGGCCTTGGTTGCAATTGGAAGTTGCAGCAAGATAATGATCTGATCCAAAACTTTTGAGTAAATCTACACGAGCTTGGATAAGGAAAAAGGTGTTTTGTGTTTTGGAGTGGCCAAGTCAGAGTTGTGACCTCAATCTCCTTGAAGTGCTGTGGGGTGAGATTGTTGGAAATTACATATTAATAAGATGTATATTGTGTGAAAAATTGTCTGGATGATGAGCCCTACACTTTTTGCAAACACATAAATTCCCAATTAGTTAAGATAATCAAGGTTCCACTGTAGCTGCATGATATTATGGATTGAAGAAGGTGGCTCATGTGATAGATATATTGTTATTGCCTGAAGTGTGAAACGCTAGGGTACAGTAGTGCAGGCCGGTCACGTGACATACGTATGATCGACCAACATGACGAATCACTCTGCCTACAGCAGAACATGTTACATGATGTAACAAACATACATGTATGGCATTATTTCAAATTGTGCGCAATGTCATTTGACTGCATTCTCGACTGCATTGCAACCAGTATGTTGGTCATGCCCTCAACAACAGCATTTGCTTGCAAAGTTGTTATTGTGGTGCACCTAACCCAAAGTTACAGGACATGGTAGTTGGATATGTCGAATTGTGTTGTGCGTGTGATAGTCTACTTTTTTTGGTTATAGTGCTGATTCAGACAAATACATGACCAAATTTGGTAGGCAGTATCTAGAGGAAACAGAGCAATCACTATTATGAATACAGCCGGAATGTACTTCAATCGTGTTGCACCAGTACGAAACGTGGCGAAAGTGCAGACACATTTGCACTTTTTGAATAGTACGTAGTTCCAGTTCAGGGATGCGTATCTGCCACGCATTTATTCATTGTCAACACCGGTATAGATGATGGTTGCCGATTGGAAACGTCTACTCTTGCTAAATGAGTAAGAAAATCCATTGCAATATGTTGTTTTGCAATGTATCTCGCCACTCAATGTGTCCAGTCCCCTTTCTCCCTTTCTAATATTGGCTCTGACTAATTATATATTCAATCTACAAAGCAGCTGAGGGTTTGCTTTAATACTTCTTCATTTCATGTACGGTAGTAGTCAGTGTCTAGGTTTTAGTGGCTGTGGCTTTAGAGTGACTATTTGCTTACTGTTAATAAAAACTAACAGTTTTGTTTAGAGTTTGTGTTGCTTTAGTGTCTTGCAAAGACTGTGGAAGAGGTGCCTGATAAGCCAGCTCTTGTATACAAGAAATATGGATGGAAAGTTTACAGTTACAAGAAATACTATGAAGGTGAATGTTTTTAATTACTAACAAATTAGTCAGACTGACTCTGAACAACTAATTAATTTATATGATTTTGTAAACTAATTAAACTGTGACTACTGGTAACAAGTACATTACAACTTTAGAGGCTGACTTTTGTTCCTCAGTATCATGTGCTTGGATTTCGGGGCCCCTTTATGGAATAATTTTTGATCTGTGCCAAGTATCACAGAGAGGTGCTCTTGTACAGTACAGTTTTGTACATATGCATGAACCACATGTTCTTACAGTTGATTATACTTAACTCTACCATTCATGATTGGCATGTTTATCCTGTTGGCATGCTTATCACCAAGTGTGAATCTTTGAAAAAGTGTGAACTGT